>NC_057800.1:410263640-410264392 GCF_018294505.1 Triticum aestivum
GGGCTAAAAACAACATTTGAATGTACATAGTACGAGAATTAATATCGATGTTTCAATTCGGTGTACATTGTAAGATTTGAACCGAGGACCAGGCATACGGGTAATTATTTCGAATTCGTGCCATACAAAGTTTTGAAAAGTTGACATTGACTCAGTTTGTTGTGCTATTTTGTAGGTCATATGTTTGAATCCATCCAAAAGTTTTCTCACTACCATGGTGTTCATCATATACATATGAATTTGTATTAAAAAAGTAGCGTGGATATAGTGAAACGAGAAATCCACGTTAGAATTGGAGATCGCTACGTGACACACACTCTAATTCAAATAACTAACTACGTGACACACACTCTAATTCAAATAAATAATTATGTGACACACACTCTAATCCACGTTAGCGTGGGTACCCACCTTTCGATTTTTTTTCAAATAACTCCTCATTAATTAATTTATAGTACTCCTTCTGTTCACTTTTATAAGACCTTGAAGACATTTCAGACAATGTGCAAAACAGTTCATTTTAAGTTGTCTGAAACGACTTACAAAAGTGAACGGATGGAGTATCTCGTTTCGAATGACTAATTATTGCAAGGAAAACACGGGCATGGTAATACATACAGATTCGGTTGCAAATGAAAGAAGATTCGTTTGCATTCTTAAATTTAGGCGCACCAGGCAAACCAGGGTCGTGTCAGGGTGGACGCTGCTTCGGTGCCTTAAAGGCAACTGCCTTTGGGTCACTGACATGTGGG